>NC_079191.1:61375751-61408866 GCF_029499605.1 Hyla sarda | reverse complement strand
TCTTTGAGTGGCCCCTCAATGTTGTGGAAACGGGTGGAGGACATTGTCTCCATTAGAATGGGTCCCCCTACGATGCTTTGGCTGTTGATCTGAAGTGCATTCTGTGCTTTGGAACCTCGGGGGCAAACTGTATTTCTGTTATTAATTTTTAGTTTAGCAATTCCCACCGCAACATGGTTAACCTCTATCCTAAATTTCTGCACAAAATTGATAACAGACATTCCAAGAAATATTTTGCCAAATAAAAATATATAAAATATTGATGAAATTGATGAATAATAATAACAGCAAAAATAACAGTTTTTGATTAAAAAACAAAAAAACTAAAATAATTTATAAAATATTTTGCTCCTGCCCCCTTCCCCCAAAAATAAAAAAAACATATATTACCCTTAAAATTTATGAATAAAGAAACAAAAAATAACACATACCCCAAACATTACAAACACAAAACCCCCAAAAACCTAACAATAGTCTCTGTCAACATCATCCTGGGAGGGATAATACACTGCACTGCAATAGAAATATAAATCCCTATCATCTATATCTCAATGGGTTCCATCTTTTCTTTTGTTCTTTTTTCTAATGCGGTTTTATAATCCCTGAGACAAGTAGTTCTGGCCCTAGAGTGTTAGATATATTAGCGTCTGTAGCATGTATAAGGGACATGTTATCATACCTGTGTCTTTTTATAGGTGATTGATTCCCGGTGAGAGGGTGAAAGGGACCTATACCCCCGTCAGCTGCAGGAAAGGAACAAAGAGACAGGTAATTAATATTTATATTAATTACTGATAACAATCAGGCTAGATATAACATCTAAACCTGCAAAGATGTCATAGTCTCTACCTTATACATGAAGATATATGTGTTTTTAATAAGTATATCGTCTATAGACAGCTTCTTATATAACACAACCATGTCTCAGGTACAGAGATTAGGAACATTTATGATTTCTAATATCTGTTTTTTATTTGTAGTAATCCCTTTTTCAATAGACTGACCGCAAATTTAAGACATAATTGTACTGTAAAGAAAAATCTATAAGTTAATGTAATAAATCACATATTATAACTGATTATTGCCATTTAAAACTATGAAAAATACATTATGTTGATTATAAAACAGAAATACAGAATGGAGACAACCGTCTGTGGCTCAAGCTCGACTGCCCATTTCTTTGAGTGGCCCCTCAATGTTCTGGAAACGGGTGGAGGACATTGTCTCCATTAGAATGGGTCCCCCTAAGATGCTTCGGCTGTTGATCTGAAGTGAATTCTGTGCTTTGGAATCTCGGGGGCAAACTGTATTTCTGTTATTAATTTTTAGTTTAGCAATTCCCACCGCAACATGGTTAACCTCTATCCTAAATTTCTGCACAAAATTGATAAAAGACATTCCAAGAAATATTTTGCCAAATAAAAATATATAAAATATTGATGAAGTTGATGAATAATAATAACAACAAAAATAACAGTTTTTGATTAAAAAACAAATAAACAATAATAATTTATCAAATATTTTGCTCCTGCCCCCTTCCCCAAAAATAAAAAAACATATATTACCCTTAAAATTTATGAATAAAGAAACAAAAAATAACACATACCCCAAACATTGCAAACACAAAACCCCCAAAAACCTAACAATAGTCTCTGTCAACATCATCCTGGGAGGGATAATACACTGCACTACAATAGAAATAAAAATCCCTATCATCTATACCTCAATGGGTTCCATCTTTTCTTTTGTTCTTTTTTCTAATGCGGTTTTATAATCCCTGAGACAAGTAGTTCTGGCCCTAGAGTGTTATATATATTAGCGTCTGTAGCATGTATAAGGGACATGTTATCATACCTGTGTCTTTTTATAGGTGATAAATGCCCGGTGATAGGGTGAAAGGGACCTATACCCCCGTCAGCTGCAGGAAAGGAACAAAGAGACAGGTCATTAATATTTATATTGATTACTGATAACAATCAGGCTAGATATAACATCTATACCTGCAGAGATGTCATAGTCTCTACCTTATACATTAAGATATATGTGTTTTTAATAAGTATATCGTCTATAGACAGCTTCTTATATAACACAACTGTGTCTCAGGTACAGAGATTAGGAACATTTATGTTTTCTAATATCTGTTTTTTATTTGTAGTCATCCCTTTTTCAATAGACTGACCGCAGATTTAAGACATAACTGTACTGTAAAGAAAAATCTATAAGTTAATGTAATAAATCACATACTATAACTGATTATTGCCATTTAAAACTATGAAAAATACATTATGTTGATTATAAAACAGAAATACAGAATGGAAACAACCGTCTGTGGCTCAAGCTCGACTGCCCCTTTCTTTGAGTGGCCACTCAATGTTGTGGAAACGGGTGGAGGACATTGTCTCCATTAGAATGGGTCCCCTTACGATGCTTCGGCTGTTGATCTGAAGTGCATTCTGTGCTTTGGAACCTCGGGGGCAAACTGTATTTCTGTTATTAATTTTTAGTTTAGCAATTCCCACCGCAACATGGTTAACCTCTATCCGAAATTTCTGCACAAAATTGATAACAGACATTCCAAGAAATATTTTGCCAAATAAAAATATATAAAATATTGATGAAATTGATGAATAATAATAATAACAACAAAAATAACAGTTTTTGATTAAAAAACAAAAAAACTAAAATAATTTATAAAATATTTTGCTCCTGCCCCCTTCCCCCAAAAATAAAAAAACATATATTACCCTTAAAATTTATGAATAAAGAAACAAAAAATAACACATACCCCAAACATTGCAAACACAAAACCCCCAAAAACCTAACAATAGTCTCTGTCAACATCATCCTGGGAGGGATAATACACTGCACTGCAATAGAAATAAAAATCCCTATCATCTATATCTCAATGGGTTCCATCTTTTCTTTTGTTCTTTTTTCTAATGCGGTTTTATAATCCCTGAGACAAGTAGTTCTGGCCCTAGAGTGTTATATATATTAGCGTCTGTAGCATGTATAAGGGACATGTTATCATACCTGTGTCTTTTTATAGGTGATTAATGCCCGGTGAGAGGGTGAAAGGGACCTATACCCCCGTCAGCTGCAGGAAAGGAACAAAGAGACAGGTAATTAATATTTATATTAATTACTGATAACAATCAGGCTAGATACAACATCTAAATCTGCAAAGATGTCATAGTCTCTACCTTATACATGAAGATATATGTGTTTTTAATAAGTATATCGTCTATAGACAGCTTCTTATATAACACAACTGTGTCTCAGGTACAGAGATTAGGAACATTTATGTTTTCTAATATCTGTTTTTTATTTGTAGTAATCCCTTTTTCAATAGACTGACCGCAGATTTAAGACATAACTGTACTGTAAAGAAAAATCTATAAGTTAATGTAATAAATCACATACTATAACTGATTATTGCCATTTAAAACTATGAAAAATACATTATGTTGATTATAAAACAGAAATATAGAATGGAAACAACCGTCTGTGGCTCAAGCTCGACTGCCCCTTTCTTTGAGTGGCCCCTCAATGTTGTGGAAACGGGTGGAGGACATTGTCTCCATTAGAATGGGTCCCCCTACGATGCTTCGGCTGTTGATCTGAAGTGCATTCTGTGCTTTGGAACCTCGGGGGCAAACTGTATTTCTGTTATTAATTTTTAGTTTAGCAATTCCCACCGCAACATGGTTAACCTCTATCAGAAATTTCTGCACAAAATTGATAACAGACATTCCAAGAAATATTTTGCCATATAAAAATATATAAAATATTGATGAAATTGATGAATAATAATAATAACAACAAATATAACAGTTTTTGATTAAAAAACAAAAAACTAAAATAATTTATAAAATATTTTGCTCCTGCCCCCTTCCCCCAAAAATAAAAAAACATATATTACCCTTAAAATTTATGAATAAAGAAACAAAAAATAACACATACCCCAAACATTGCAAACACAAAACCCCCAAAAACCTAACAATAGTCTCTGTCAACATCATCCTGGGAGGGATAATACACTGCACTGCAATAGAAATAAAAATCCCTATCATCTATATCTCAATGGGTTCCATCTTTTCTTTTGTTCTTTTTTCTAATGCGGTTTTATAATCCCTGAGACAAGTAGTTCTGGCCCTAGAGTGTTATATATATTAGCGTCTGTAGCATGTATAAGGGACATGTTATCATACCTGTGTCTTTTTATAGGTGATTGATGCCCGGTGAGAGGTTGAAAGGGACCTAAACCCCCGTCAGCTGCAGGAAAGGAACAAAGAGACAGGTAATTAATATTTATATTAATTACTGATAACAATCAGGCTAGATACAACATCTAAACCTGCAAAGATGTCATAGTCTCTAACAAAAAATAACACATACCCCAAACATTGCAAACACAAAACGCCCAAAAACCTAACAATAGTATTTGTCAACACAGGGGCGGACACAGACAGCAGAGGGCCCCTGTGCAAAGAATGTGCCTGCCCCCCCCCCCCCCCCACCACCACCAGCACTGTGCCCCCTCATGTACCTAGACCCCACCGGAGTGCCTCCACTTACCCCGCCCGTGTAGTGTCGCCACTTGCCTTGTCCACCACAGGTGGATGGAACGGCTCCTGAGGTGGGCTCCGGGTGGCTCCTGTCCCTCTCAGTGTGCGGACCAGGCCCCATGAGTACTCCCCTGAGTCAGCCTGACCCTTATCTAGCTGGCAGGCAGAGGGCAGTGCTCCCCTTTACATTCGCACCCCTTGACTTAGTACGACACCCCTTGGCACCCCCTGGTTCCTTGGCTCCTTATGTCTTTTCTGTTGTCTTTATTTTTTTTCTTCATCTGGTCCAGACACCAGGATTTCTTCCATCTTCTCTGCAGAGTCTGACACCTGGACATCATTGGTTCCTTAATTTGTCAGTAGATCCTCATCCTCTGTATGATGACAATAATCATTATAACCTTGCCAAATACTGTACCACCTGAATATAATACTGCCAACCACTGTACCCCCTGAATAATGCCAACCACTGTACCCCTGAATATAATACTGCTAACCACTGTACCCCTGAATATAATACTGCCAAATACTGTACCCCTGAATATAATACTGCCAACCACTGTACTCTATTAATATAATACTGCCAACCTCTGTACTCCATTAATATAATACTGCCAACCACTGTACTCCATGAATATAATACTGACAAATACTGTACCAACCACTGAATCATCCCATACACCCCACGCACTCCATCCTCAGTCTCCTCATCACCCCATATACCCCACACACCCCATCCTCAGTCTCCTCATTACCCCATACACCCCACACACCCCATCCTCAGTCTCCTCATCACCCCATGCACTCCATCCTCAGTCTCCTCATCACCCCACGCACCCCATCCTCAGTCTCATCATCACCACATGCACTCCATCCTCAGTCTCCTCATCACCCCATACACCCCATGCACTCCATCCTCAGTCTCCTCATCACCCCATGCACTCCATCCTCAGTCTCCTCATCACCCCATGCACTCCATCCTCAGTCTCCTCATCACCCCATACACCCCATGCACTCCATCCTCAGTCTCCTCATCACCCCATGCACTCCATCCTCAGTCTCCTCATCACCCCCATACACCCCACGCACTCCATCCTCAGTCTCCTCATCACCCCATATACCTTAAGCACCTCATCATTATTACACAGCTGACACACCCACATCAGGGCTGCCGTCAGAAATGTTGGGGCCCCTTACACAGGTCAAGGCCTCCTTCAACCCCTCCCCGCCCCCAAGTAATTTTTAGATTGCATATACTTATCAATGCTGTGCCATAGCACAGAATTGATCAGTGTTATTGGCGCTACCTTACTACAGGCTGTTGAAGCTTTCTGCACTAAAAGATGCACAGATCAGACGAGCCGGAGGCAGATAGGTACCCTCCGCTGAGTTGATCGGGACACCACAATTTTGCTGTGGTCCTGATCAGCTCCTCTGGGCTATCTGGCAACCTATTTTCATACTTTTAGATGCTGCAATGAACTTTGATTGTGGCATCTAATGTGGTTAATGCTGGACATCACCCTGATTGGTGAACTCTGGCATTAGCCACATGTCCCAGCTCTAACCAACCGGTTATGAAGCACAGAGCTGGAGGGGGGCAGGACGTACATTTACACCCTGCAACCTTAAGGAAATACACATATACAGCCTCATATGCGTACACAGCCTCTATATACTCATACACAGCGCCAATACACACATATAGTCATGGCCGTAAATGTTGGCACCCCTGAAATTTTTCTATAAAATTCTCACAGAACAGGATTGCAGTAACACATGTTTTGCTATACACATGTTTATTCCCTTTGTGTGTATTGGAACTAACCCCCAAAAAAGGGAGGAAAAAGCAAATTGGACATAATGTCATACTTTAATGTCACAAATTATTGGAACCCTTTCAAAATTGTGGATAAATAAGATTGTTTCAAGCATGTGATGTTCCTTTAAACTCACCTGGGGCAAGTAACAGGTGTGGGCAATATCAAAATCACACCTGAATGCAGATAAAAAGGAGAGAAGTTCACTTAGTCTTTGCATTGTGTGTCTGTGTGTGCCACACTAAGCATGGACAACAGAAAGAGGAGAAGAACTGTCTGAGGACTTGAGAACCAAAATCGTGGAAAAATATCAACAATCTAAAGGTTACAAATCCATCTCCAGAGATCTAGATTTTCCTTTGTCCACAGTGCGCAACATTATCAAGAAGTTTACAACCCATGGCACTGTAGATAATCTCCCTGGGCATGGATGGAAGAGAAAAATTAATTAAAGGTGTAAACGCAGGATAGTCCGGATGGTGGATAAGCAGACCCAAACAAGTTCCAAAGATATTCAAGCTGTCCTGCAGGCTCAGGGAGCATCAGAGTCAGCGCGAACTATCAGTCGACATTTAAATGAAATGAAACGCTATGGAGGGGACCCAGGAGGACCCCACTGCTGACACTGAGACATAAAAAAGCAAGACTACATTTTGCCAAAATGAACTTGATTAACCAAAATCCTTCTGGGAAAACGTCTTGTGGACAGATGAGACCAAGATAGAGCTTTTTGGTTAAGCACATCATTCTACTGTTTACCGAAAACGGAATGAAAACTACAAAGAAAAGAGCACAGTACCTACAGTGACATATGGTGGAGGTCAATGATGTTTTGGGGTTGTTTTGCTGCCTCTGGCACTGGGGGCCTTGAATGTGTACAAGACATCATGAAATCTGAGGATTACCAACAGATTTTGGGTCGCACTGTACAGCCCAGTGTCAGAAAGCTGGGTCTGCGTCCGAGATCTTGGGTCTTCCAGCAGGACAATGACCCCAAACATACGTCAAAAAGCCCCCAGAAATTGATGGCAACAAAGCGCTGGAGAGTTCTGAAGTGGCCAGCAATGAGTCCAGATCTAAATATCATTGAACACCTGTGGAGAGATCCTTAAATTACTGTTGGGAAAAGGCGCCTCTTCCAATAAGAGACCTGGAGCAGTTTGCAAAGGAAGAGTGGTCCAACACTCCGGCTGTGAGGTGTAAGAAGCTTATTGATGGTTATAGGAAGACACTGATTTCAGTTATTTTTTCCAAAGGGTGTGCGACCAAATATTAAGTTAAGGGTGCCAATAATTTTGTCCAGACCATTTTTGGAGTTTGGTGTGACATTATGTCCAATTTGCTTTTTTTCCTCCCTTTTTTGGTTTAGTTCTAATACACACAAAGGGAATAAACATGTGTATAGCAAAACATGTGTTACTGCAATCCTTTTCTGTGAGAAATACTTATTTTTCTTGAAAAATTTCAGGGGTGCCAACATTTACCATTATGACTGTATATGGCACTGAATACATAATCTGAGACTTTAAAACCTCACTTTTAATACTTCTTCTAAAAACCATATATCAAAAAAGAAAGTGAATAGAACTGTATTTATACATATCTGCATCTATTTCCGGCCACCATCTTAGTAGCCATATTAATACTTGCCACCTGTTCACACCGACCATATATGCACACTTGCCTGAGTGAACTTCCAATTTTCAACATCAATGTGTTAGTCTTATATACAATCATGTGTTCCATGTCCATCGCAGGATCCTTGTCAGTTATTTTATGTATTTGCATGTATTCAGAATTAGTAGTGTTAGTTTTGTAGTCACACTCATTATTAGTATATTATTGAGAGTTTTAGCACACTCCAAAACATCAATGCATAAATCCTCTCTCTGGCAGACTACATTCTCAGTCTCTTACTGCATGCTATCAAATGAATGGCATTTAACCCATAGAGTGCATACAACATAACTGTTCTGATGGCGGCCATAACACATACACACACACTACCCCTATATACACACACACATGGCCATCATACACAGCTTCTATATGCACATACACTGCCTCTATATACACACATGCATCATAAATATATACACTGCCTCTATATACACACACAGCCATCATACACACATACACAGCTGCTATATGCACACACTGCCCCTTTATACACACATGGCCATCATACACATACACAGCTTCTATATGCATATACACTGCCACTATATAGACACACACTGCCATCATACACACATATCAGCCACTATACACAAACACTGCCACTATATAGACACACACGGCCATCATACACACATATACAGCCACTATATACACATACACTGCCACTATATATACACACACTGCCATCATACACACATATACAGCCACTATACACATACACTGCCACTATATAGACACACACTGCCATCATACACACATATACAGCCACTATATACACATACACTGCCACTATATAGACACACACTGCCCCTTTATACATACATGGCCATCATACACAAACACAGCTTCTATATGCATATACACTGCCACTATATAGACACACACTGCCATCATACACACATGGCCATAAATAAATACACTGCCTCTATATACACACACTGCCCCTGTATACACACATGGCCATCATACACATACACAGCTTCTATATACACATACACAGCTTCTATATAAACATACACAGCTTCTATATACACGTATACAGCTTCTATATACACACACTGCCCAATTATACGCACACATGGCCATCATACACATACACAGCTTCTATATATACATAGACAGCTTCTATATACACATACACAGCTTCTATATAAACATACACAGCTTCTATATACACATAGACAGCCATCATACACACACACTTTGTCCCCATATACACACACACACACACACACATACACAGCCATCATACACTGCCCCCATACAAGTAAGTACCTGTGTGCAGTGTAGTCTGCTGCTCCGCTCCTCTATTGCAGGCAGTGGGCAGGAAGAGGAGGAACACGTGATCTGACGTCACTGGCCAGCTGCTACTACAGGCCCTGCTGGTAACTGAGAGCCGCGCACAGGCATGTCTCATACCAACTGCAGCCCCTGACATTATAAAGTGACAGAGTGCTGCCCTCCGGACGGCGCTCCCTCTCGCTCCAGCTTCGCTGGCCAGTCTGGGCAACAGACAGGGCAGGGCTGGAACATAAGAAAAAAGAATATGATGTAGTCAGTCAGTGTACAGTAAGACTCCCCCCCCCCCCAGCCGTCAGTGAGTGACAGTCACTCACTGACTCGCAAGAAAGAGTGTTGGGGCCAGTTGGGCCTCCCTGAGGGTCCAAGCCCCTTACTGGGGTACCGGTTGTACCCCCCTGATGACGGCACCTGGCCTGTCCGTCTCGCCCGGCCGGTTTAAAGGTAAATTACTGCTGTCAGCGGCAGGTCCGGGACCTGTTGCTGCAGCATTTAGTATGAAGTACTGGCAGGGGGCCCTGCAGGGGCCCAGACTGTGACCTGGGCCACTAGGTGGGCCCCCTAACACGCTGGGCCCCTGTGCAGCCGAACCGGTTGAACAAGTGATATGTCCGCCCCTGTGTCAACATCATCCTGGGAGGGATAATACACTGCACTACAATAGAAATAAAAATCCCTATCATCTATATCTCAATGGGTTCCATCTTTTCTTTTGTTCTTTTTTCTAATGCGGTTTTATAATCCCTGAGACAAGTAGTTCTGGCCCTAGAGTGTTATATATTAGCGTCTGTAGCATGTATAAGGGACATGTTATCATACCTGTGTCTTTTTATAGGTGAATAATGCCCGGTGAGAGGGTGAAAGGGACCTATACCCCCGTCAGCTGCAGGAAAGGAACAAAGAGACAGGTAATTAATATTTATATTAATTACTGATAAAAATCAGGCTAGATACAACATCTAAACCTGCAAAGATGTCATAGTCTCTACCTTATACATGAAGATATATGTGTTTTTAATAAGTACATCGTCTACAGACAGCTTTTTATATAACACAACCATGTCTCAGGTACAGAGATTAGGAACATTTATGATTTCTAATATCTGTTTTTATTTGTAGTAATCCCTTTTTCAATAGACTGACCGCAGATTTAAGACATAACTGTACTGTAAAGAAAAATCTATAAGTTAATGTAATAAATCACATACTATAACTGATTATTGCCATTTAAAACTATGAAAAATACATTATGTTGATTATAAAACAGAAATACAGAATGGAGACAACCATCTGTGGCTCAAGCTCGACTGCCCATTTCTTTGAGTGGCCCCTCAATGTTCTGGAAACGGGTGGAGGACATTGTCTCCATTAGAATGGGTCCCCCTACGATGCTTCGGCTGTTGATCTGAAGTGCATTCTGTGCTTTGGAATCTCGGGGGCAAACTGTATTTCTGTTATTAATTTTTAGTTTAGCAATTCCCACCGCAACATGGTTAACCTCTATCCTAAATTTCTGCACAAAATTGATAAAAGACATTCCAAGAAATATTTTGCCAAATAAAAATATATAAGATATTGATGATGTTGATGAATAATAATAACAACAAAAATAACAGTTTTTGATTAAAAAACAAATAAACAATAATAATTAATAAAATATTTTGCTCCTGCCCCCTTCCCCAAAAATAAAAAAACATATATTACCCTTAAAATTTATGAATAAAGAAACAAAAAATAACACTTACCCCAAACATTGCAAACACAAAACCCCAAAAAACCTAACAATAGTGTCTGTCAACATCATCCTGGGAGGGATAATACACTGCACGACAATAGAAATAAAAATCCCTATCATCTATATCTCAATGGGTTCTATCTTTTCTTTTGTTCTTTTTTCTAATGCGGTTTTATAATCCCTGAGACAAGTAGTTCTGGCCCTAGAGTGTTATATATATTAGCGTCTGTAGCATGTATAAGGGACATGTTATCATACCTGTGTCTTTTTATAGGTGATTGATGCCCGGTGAGAAGGTGAAAGTGACCTATACCCCCGTCAGCTGCAGGAAAGGAACCAAGAGACAGGTAATTAATATTTATATTAATTACTGATAACAATCAGACTAGATATAACATCTAGACCTGCAGAGATGTCATTGTCTCTACCTTATACATGAAGATATATGTGTTTTTAATAAGTATATCGTCTATAGACAGCTTCTTATATAACACAACTGTGTCTCAGGTACAGAGATTGGGAACATTTATGATTTCTAATATCTGTTTTTTATTTGTAGTAATCCCTTTTTCAATAGACTGACCGCAGATTTAAGACATAACTGTACTGTAAAGAAAAATCTATAAGTTAATGTAATAAATCACATACTATAACTGATTATTGCCATTTAAAACTATGAAAAATACATTATGTTGATTATAAAACAGAAATACAGAATGGAGACAACCGTCTGTGGCTCAAGCTCGACTGCCCCTTTCTTTGAGTGGCCCCTTAATGTTGTGGAAACGGGTGGAGGACATTGTCTCCATTAGAATGGGTCCCCCTACGATGCTTCGGCTGTTGATCTGAAGTGCATTCTGTGCTTTGGAACCTCGGGGGCAAACTGTATTTCTGTTATTAATTTTTAGTTTAGCAATTCCCACCGCAACATGGTTAACCTCTATCCTAAATTTCTGCACAAAATTGATAACAGACATTCCAAGAAATATTTTACCAAATAAAAATATATAAAATATTGATGAAACTGATGAATAATAATAACAACAAAAATAACAGTTTTTGATTAAAAAACAAAAAAACTAAAATAATTTATAAAATATTTTGCTCCTGCCCCCTTCCCCCAAAAATAAAAAAACATATATTACCCTTAAAATTTATGAATAAAGAAACAAAAAATAACACATACCCCAAACATTACAAACACAAAACCCCCAAAAACCTAACAATAGTCTCTGTCAACATCATCCTGGGAGGGATAATACACTGCACTGCAATAGAAATATAAATCCCTATCATCTATATCTCAATGGGTTCCATCTTTTCTTTTGTTCTTTTTTCTAATGCGGTTTTATAATCCCTGAGACAAGTAGTTCTGGCCCTAGAGTGTTAGATATATTAGCGTCTGTAGCATGTATAAGGGACATGTTATCATACCTGTGTCTTTTTATAGGTGATTGATGCCCGGTGAGAGGGTGAAAGGGACCTATACCTCCGTAAGCTGCAGGAAAGGAACAAAGAGACAGGTAATTAATATTTATATTAATTACTGATAACAATCAGACTAGATACAACATCTAAACCTGCAAAGATGTCATAGTCTCTACCTTATACATGAAGATATATGTGTTTTTAATAAGTATATCGTCTATAGACAGCTTCTTATATAACACAACCATGTCTCAGGTACAGAGATTAGGAACATTTATGATTTCTAATATCTGTTTTTTATTTGTAGTAATCCCTTTTTCAATAGACTGACCGCAAATTTAAGACATAACTGTACTGTAAAGAAAAATCTATAAGTTAATGTAATAAATCCCATACTATAACTGATTATTGCCATTTAAAACTATGAAAAATACATTATGTTGATTATAAAACAGAAATACAGAATGGAGACAACCGTCTGTGGCTCAAGCTCGACTGCCCATTTCTTTGAGTGGCCCCTCAATGTTCTGGAAACGGGTGGAGGACATTGTCTCCATTAGAATAGGTCCCCCTAAGATGCTTCGGCTGTTGATCTGAAGTGCATTCTGTGCTTTGGAATCTCGGGGGCAAACTGTATTTCTGTTATTAATTTTTAGTTTAGCAATTCCCACCGCAACATGGTTAACCTCTATCCTAAATTTCTGCACAAAATTGATAAAAGACATTCCAAGAAATATTTTGCCAAATAAAAATATATAAAATATTGATGAAGTTGATGAATAATAATAACAACAAAAATAACAGTTTTTTATTAAAAAACAAATAAACAATAATAATTTATCAAATATTTTGCTCCTGCCCCCTTCCCCAAAAATAAAAAAACATATATTACCCTTAAAATTTATAAATAAAGAAACAAAAAATAACACATACCCCAAACATTGCAAACACAAAACCCCCAAAAACCTAACAATAGTGTCTGTCAACATCATCCTGGGAGGGATAATACACTGCACTACAATAGAAATAAAAATCCCTATCATCTATTTCTCAATGGGTTCCATCTTTTCTTTTGTTCTTTTTTCTAATGCGGTTTTATAATCCCTGAGACAAGTAGTTCTGGCCCTAGAGTGTTAGATATATTAGCGTCTGTAGCATGTATAAGGGACATGTTATCATACCTGTGTCTTTTTATAGGTGATTGATGCCCGGTGAGAGGGTGAAAGGGACCTATACCCCCGTCAGCTGCAGGAAAGGAACAAAGAGACAGGTAATTAATATTTATATTAATTACTGATAACAATCAGGCTAGATACAACATCTAAACCTGCAAAGATGTCATAGTCTCTACCTTATACATGAAGATATATGTGTTTTTAATAAGTATATCGTCTATAGACAGCTTCTTATATAACACAACCATGTCTCAGGTACAGAGATTAGGAACATTTATGATTTCTAATATCTGTTTTTTATTTGTAGTAATCCCTTTTTCAATAGACCTACCATAGATTTAAGACATAACTGTACTGTAAAGAAAAATCTATAAGTTAATGTAATAAATCACATACTATAACTGATTATTGCCATTTAAAACTATGAAAAATACATTATGTTGATTATAAAACAGAAATACAGAATGGAGACAACCGTCTGTGGCTCAAGCTCGACTGCCCATTTCTTTGAGTGGCCCCTCAATGTTCTGGAAACGGGTGGAGGACATTGTCTCCATTAGAATGGGTCCCCCTAAGATGCTTCGGCTGTTGATCTGAAGTGCATTCTGTGCTTTGGAATCTCGGGGGCAAACTGTATTTCTGTTATTAATTTTTAGTTTAGCAATTCCCACCGCAACATGGTTAACCTCTATCCTAAATTTCTGCACAAAATTGATAAAAGACATTCCAAGAAATATTTTGCCAAATAAAAATATATAAAATATTGATGAAGTTGATGAATAATAATAACAACAAAAATAACAGTTTTTTATTAAAAAACAAATAAACAATAATAATTTATCAAATATTTTGCTCCTGCCCCCTTCCCCAAAAATAAAAAAACATATATTACCCTTAAAATTTATAAATAAAGAAACAAAAAATAACACATACCCCAAACATTGCAAACACAAAACCCCCAAAAACCTAACAATAGTGTCTGTCAACATCATCCTGGGAGGGATAATACCCTTCACTACAATAGAAATAAAAATCCCTATCATCTATATCTCAATGGGTTCCATCTTTTCTTTTGTTCTTTTTTCTAATGCGGTTTTATAATCCCTGAGACAAGTAGTTCTGGCCCTAGAGTGTTATATATATTAGCGTCTGTAGCATGTATAAGGGACATGTCATCATACCTGTGTCTTTTTATAGGTGATTAATGCCCGGTGAGAGGGTGAAAGGGACCTATACCCCCGTCAGCTGCAGGAAAGGAACAAAGAGACAGGTAATTAATATTTATATTAATTACTGATAACAATCAGGCTAGATATAACATCTAGACCTGCAGAGATGTCATAGTCTCTACCTTATACATGAAGATATATGTGTTTTTAATAAGTATATCGTCTATAGACAGCTTCTTATATAACACAACAATGTTTCAGGTACAGAGATTAGGAACATTTATGATTTCTAATATCTGTTTTTTATTTGTAGTAATCCCTTTTTCAATAGACTGACCACAGATTTAAGACATAACTGTCCTGTAAAGAAAAATCTATAAGTTAATGTAATAAATCACATACTATAACTGATTATTGCCATTTAAAACTATGAAAAATACATTATGTTGATTATAAAACAGAAATACAGAATGGAGACAACCGTCTGTGGCTCAAGCTCGACTGCCCATTTCTTTGAGTGGCCCCTCAATGTTCTGGAAACGGGTGGAGGACATTGTCTCCATTAGAATGGGTCCCCCTATGATGCTTCGGCTGTTGATCTGAAGTGCATTCTGTGCTTTGGAATCTCGGGGGCAAACTGTATTTCTGTTATTAATTTTTAGTTTAGCAATTCCCACTGCAAGATGGTTAACCTCTATCCTAAATTTCTGCACAAAATTGATAAAAGACATTCCAAGAAATATTTTGCCAAATAAAAATATATAAAATATTGATGAAATTGATGAATAATGATAACAACAAAAATAACAGTTTTTGAATAAAAAACAAAAAAACTAAAATAATTTATAAAATATTTTGCTCCTGCCCCCTTCCCCCAAAAATAAAAAAACATATATTACCCTTAAAATTAATGAATAAAGAAACAAAAAATAACACATACCCCAAACATTGCAAACACAAAACCCCCAAAAACCTAACAATAGTGTCTGTCAACATCATCCTGGGAGGGATAATACACTGCACTACAATAGAAAAAAAAATCCCTATCATCTATATCTCAATGGGTTCCATCTTTTCTTTTGTTCTTTTTTCTAATGTGGTTTCATAATCCCTGAGACAAGTAGTTCTGGCCCTAGAGTGTTATATATATTAGCGTTTGTAGCATGTATAAGGGACATGTCATCATACCTGTGTCTTTTTATAGGTGATTGATGCCCGGTGAGAAGGTGAAAGTGACCTATACTCCTGTCAGCTGCAGGAAAGGAACCAAGAGACAGGTAATTAATATTTATATTAATTACTGATAACAATCAGGCTAGATATAACATCTAGACCTGCAGAGATGTCATAGTCTCTACCTTATACATGAAGATATATGTGTTTTTAATAAGTATATCATCTATAGACAGCTTCTTATATAACACAACTGTGTCTCAGGTACAGAGATTGGGAACATTTATGATTTCTAATATCTGTTTTTTATTTGTAGTAATCCCTTTTTCAATAGACAGACCGCAGATTTAATACATAACTGTACTGTAAAGAAAAATCTATAAGTTAATGTAATAAATCACATACTATAACTGATTATTGCCATTTAAAACTATGAAAAAAACATTATGTTGATTATAAAACAGAAATACAGAATGGAGACAACCATCTGTGGCTCAAGCTCGACTGCCCCTTTCTTTGAGTGGCCCCTCAATGTTCTGGAAACGGGTGGAGGACATTGTCTCCATTAGAATGGGTCCCCCTACGATGCTTCGGCTGTTAATCTGAAGTGCATTCTGTGCTTTGGAACCTCGGGGGCAAACTGTATTTCTGTTATTAATTTTTAGTTTAGCAATTCCCACCGCAACATGGTTAACCTCTATCCTAAATTTCCTACCCCAAACATTGCAAACACAAAACCCCCAAAAACCTAACAATAGTGTCTGTCAACATCATCCTGGGAGGGATAATACACTGCACTACAATAGAAATAAAAATCCCTATCATCTATATCTCAATGGGTTCCATCTTTTCTTTTGTTCTTTTTTCTACTGCGGTTTTATAATCCCTGAGACAAGTAGTTCTGGCCCTAGAGTGTTATATATATTAGCGTCTGTAGCATGTATAAGGGACATGTTATCATACCTGTGTCTTTTTATAGGTGATTGATTGTATTGATTGATTGATTGAGTGTATATTGTTCAGTGTATATAAAGTTGTACAAGTGTATAGGACCTTCCTGGGTCATGTGATACTGTCATGTGATGTACCCAGAGTTCCCTGGGTACAGGACCTACAGGTTTTGCAACCAATGTGCTGTAATCCAGCCTCCTTAGAATATAAGGGGCTGTAGTCTCTAAATTCACTTAATTCCTGGCACTCAAGCAAGCGCAATCAGCATATACTACTCAATTCATCTCAGCTAGGCCAAAGCCTAAAGAACCTGCAGCCACTTCAAAACATGAGTTATCAAGTTATATCTACAAATTCCTAGTGACTACTATTCAACTCAATCATACAATTAGTAGCACAGTGGCCGGCAGAAATCTCAATACTACAAGTCCCAGCAAGCCTGCAAGGTATCCTGCATCCCGGTTGCCTCTAGGGAAACTGCATCATTGTAAAGACTGTTCCATGAGAAGTTTAAGTAAAAGTTCCAGTTATCTCATAATTCCTGCTGTGGACATTCAATTATTTCCTGCCGTTTTTGGGCTGGTTGTCGGCAGGGCCTTCTACAGAAAACAATCGCACCCTGGTGTCACGACAAATTAGGGGTTAATACCACCTTACCCCACAGGGTTAATGCCACCAGACCCTGCAACACCATTGCCTCACCCCGCTTACCACACTTTACTTTTTTGAGACTTTATTGGTTTGGGTCTCGCTTGCTTCTCTCCGCTCGCTGTAGTCGACCATTTTTCATTTTATTTGGGATGTCCTAGGTGTTTGCCAAGTTTTTGTTACAGTGGGTCGTAAAAATAAAAAATTTAAATTCTATTGTAACTCCTGATTTTTTATTTTTACAATGGGTTAACGCAGAAAAAGCACCATAAAATTTGTTACCCAATTTCTCTTGATTCTGGAAATACCTCATATGTGGATGTAAGTTGGGGGCCATGTTGCCTTTACACAGCCCCCATGGTGTCAGAACAGCGGTAACCCCCCACAAGTCACCCCAGTTTGGAAACTGCACCACTGCAATTAACATTTATACCCCACTTGCATTTGACAGATTTTTGGAAGATTGCTTTGCATCCACATATAGGGTATATCTGTACTTGGAAAAAATAGGGTTACAAATTTTGGGGGACTTTTTTCCTTTTGCCCCTTATGAAAAAGAAAAGTTGGGGGTTGCACTAGCATGTTAGTGTAAAAAAAAAAATTTTTTTTTACACTAATATGCTGCAGTTGACCCATACTTTTAATTACCACAAGCAGTAAAAGAAGAAAAAGACCGCCAAAATTTGTAACACAATTTCTCTCAAGTACGGATATACCTCATATGTGGATGTAAAGCGATCTGTGGGCACACAACAGGGCTCAGGAGTGAGAGAGCACCATGTTCATTTGAGGCCTAAATTAATGATTTGCACATGCATCCTTGCAGAGGTTCTAAAATAAACGCAATAGTAAAAACAACCACATTTGACCCCATTTCGGAAACCACACCCCTCAAGAAATGCAACAAGGGGTGCAGTGAGTATTTACACTGCACTGGTGTTCAACAAATTTTAAGAACAGTAGGCTGTGCATATGTAAAATTTTATTTTTCATATTACGGACCACCGTTCCAAAAATCTTTCAGACACCTGTGGGGCGTAAATGCTCACTGCACCCCTTGTAATATTACTTGAGGGGTTTAGTTTCCAAAATGTGGTCACATATGGTATTCCACCCAAATCTCACACAAAATAAACTAAAATTTATTTATGTAAGAAACACTTTAAAGTAGGTAAATTTCCATGACCAATAATACTGGTATACAAGGAGTAAATATATACCACAACACAAAAACTGGATATTTTCTGATCTGCGGCGTCCTCTTTCCTTTTCTTCTTTGTCTGGATCAGACCTCCATGTCGATCTCTTACCATCTGCAGGGCAAACATGTCAGACTCCACATTTTTTCAGTGTCCTCCCATCTATAGGCCCACAAACTGTAATAATCCCCTTCAGGTAGGTAGGTAGCCAGGTAAATAGGTAACTAGGTAGGTAGATCAGGAAGCCAGATATGTAGGTAAGTGACTAGCCAGGTAGGTAGGTAGGTAGGGGGCTAGCAAGGTAGTTAGGCAGCCATATATGAAGGCCAGACATGTACATAGTTAGGTGCCAGGTATGTAGGTAAGTAGTTAGGCATCCAGGTATAAAGTTATTTAGCCCCCCCTTCCCTGTTGGTATAGACAGCGGAGTTAACCTCCCCTTACCTGTAGATATAGACAGCAGAGTTAACTCCCCTTCCTTGTAGGCATAGGCAGCAGAGTTAACCCCCTTCCCCATAGGTGTAGGCAGCAGATTTAACCCCCCTCCCCTGTAGGTATAGGAACAGAGTAGATCCCTCCCCCTTTCCCCATAGGTATAGGCATCAGTTAACCCCCCCCTTTCCCCATAGGTATAGGCAGCTGTTAACCCCCCCCCTTTCTCCATAGGAATAGACAGCAGTTAGTTCCCCCCCCCCTCTCCCTATAGGTACAGGCATCAGTTAACACCCCTCCCCTTTCCCCATAGGTATAGGTAGCAGTTAATCCCCCTTTCCCCATAGGTATAGGTAGCAGTTATTTTTTTCCCCTTCAATATTTCTTTATTGAAAAAATGTATCATTTACATTTTAATAAATAAAATTTTATACATTGAATTTCAAGATGTTGTCTTTTTTCCCACCCCCCTCCCCTACCCTCACCTTTCTCCCCCATGACATATCTCCCCTTACTGGGTGGACGGGAGGCAGAGGGACAACACATTCTCATTCTATTAATATTTCCATTATACTATATCAATTCATTTTCTTTTCTCTTTGCTTTCCCTTCCCTTTCTCTCTCTTTTCTTTTCTTTTTTTTTCCATTTTAGATCTTTTATTTGTATCTTCCCAATTATTTCTACCCGCTTTTATTCTTGTGTCCCCCTGATTCCCATCCCCCTCACATAATAATAATGAAATAATAATAATAAAAAAACCTATAATTTCTTTCTTTTAACCAAATAACCTTCCTGTCACCTCCCTCCACTCCCATACCTCTGGTTTAGTTGGGGTCAGCCATCTCCTGATTATTAATAATCTAGCATAAAAGAGCATCATCAGTAGTTCCTTTCTTTCTTTTGTTGTTTTATTTACTTTTCTATCATCACCCAAGATAATCAAAGCTATATCATCTTTTATAGCATATTTAATTTTTCTCTCGATATCATAAATTATTGACACCCAATATTCTTGTATTTTTTTCACATTCCCATATAATATGCAGGAATCCCGCGTTTTTCATTTTACATCTTAGACAGTTGCCATTTTCCCTCCCACCAATCCTGAAGAGGAATTTTGGTTTATAATAAATTCTATATACTATGTTCCATTGTATCAGTTGATGGTCTAAACTTGGGGAAATTCTTTTTATATTCCTGAATACAATCATCCAACCGCATTTATTTCTCTCACCTAATTCTTCGTCCCATTGTAGGAAGCATTTATCTTTTAAGTTATTTTTTTTATTTTTCATTATTTTGGTATAAATTACTGCCATAACTTTCTTTACAATTTTTCCCTCCTCCATTTTTCTTATAGTTTCAGTTACTTCCACTATCCGATTACCACTGTCTCTTAGTGACCCGCATATGGCACTTTTTAAACCCTGAAATTCCAACCACATACCTTTTCCTAATTTAAATTCTTCCTCTCTCCACTTTCTTAACTCTCCTTTTCTCCACACGTCTCTCAAAATGTTACATCCCCTACTTTGCAAGTTGTTAGCTTCCATCTTAGCTACCTCTTTCAAGTTTACATTATGCCAAATTGGCGCTGTCTCTAATATTCCCGTTTTTTTCATTTATTTTTTAAAGTTTTCCCAGGTTTTACAAATCCCTACTATTATAGCATTTTCCTTCCACCTCCCTTCTTTTAACTGGCCTGACTCAAGAACCTGATAACATTTTCGTATTTACCTTTAGTTTTTTCTTTGATATTTTTAAAGATTCCAAATCTCCTCCACTCCACCACATAGTACATCTGTCTTTCTAAAAAATATCCCTGTATATCAGGAAATTTAAGTCCTCCCTTCTCTCTTCCTTTACTTAAGTATTCTATTTTTATCCTCGTTCTTTTCCTTCCCCATATTAGGGCGTTTAGCATAGCTATTATCCTTCTAAAAATTCCTTTCTCGCACCAGATAGGGGCCGCTACGAAGATGTATAATAGTTTTGGTAGAATTACTGTTTTAATTAAGACTATCCTCTCTGCTCTCGTAAGATTCAGTTTATTCCATGTTCTTACCTTGTTTTCCAATTTTTTTTTATCAATGGGTATGTGTTTATTTTGTGATATTCTCCTATTTTCCCAGATATCTGTACACCTAAATAAGAAAAACGTTCTCCTTTATCCAGGATTCTAAGCTCCTTAATGATTCCCAGTTCTACTTTACCTAATGGAAGTAGCACTGATTTCTCCCAGTTTATAACCAAACCTGCATAGTTCCCATATTCCCCAATCACTTCCATAACCTTCTCTATGGAGTTTTCTAGCTTTTTCAAATATAATAATAAGTCGCCTGCGTATATTGATATTTTATCCCCATCCCCCTCCACTCCAAATCCTTTTATTTGCTGATCTTCTCTGACTTTAACCGCTAGGGGTTCGAACACTAGCGCAAAAAGTAGAGGAGATAAGGGGCATCACTGTCTTGTACCCCGGGTCACTAAAAAACTCTCTGATCTTTTCCCTTCTATATTCATTCTAGCTTCCGCTCCATTATATAGCATCTTGATCATTTCTATATAATCCTTCTGACACCCATATTTTTCCAGTACTCCCCATAGGAACTCCCACTCCACAATGTCAAACGCTTTACTTGCGTCAAGTGACATGATGGAGTGGGTTCCCTCTCTTCCCTCCACCGACTGTACTCCAGTAAGGGTCCTGTAGATATTATGCTTGGTCATCCTACCTGGGATAAATCCGCATTGATCTTCATGCACCAGTTCCCCTACCTTTTTTTCCAAACGCAATGCCAGAGCCTTCGCCAGGATCTTTACATCCGTGTTCAATAATGATATTGGACGATGTGATTCCATTTCTTTCTTATCTTTATTCGGTTTCAACAGTAATATTGTTTCTGCTTCTTTCATTGTTTCGGGTAAGGTTCCTGTTTTTAAAGAACTATTTATAGTTCTAAGCAGGGCTGGGATAAGGATTCTCCTAAATTTCCTATATATTTCAAACGGGAACCCCTCCGTGCTGGGACTTGTGTTCCTTTGATCTGATTTAAAGCTTCTTCTAACTCCCTATGGGTCATTGGGCCCCCCGTTTCTTTCTCTTGTTGTATTGATGTCATAGCGAGCACTCCGGTCCCCGCCTCCGGACCAGAGCGCCCGCATTCTCGCCTCCTCTCTCCGGGATCCCGGCGTCTCCCGCTCGGACATACCGACCGGGAGCACGGGATTCCTTGTGTCGGGGATGCGGCTGCCGTGGCGGCTAGTCCCCACTCAAGCGCCGCGTCCCTGTCTAACTCACCCAGCACCTCGCTCCATATGCCGACTCGCTCTGCTTCTCGGCATGCGCGTCCCCGCTCTCTAGGGCGCGCGCACGCCGCCTTCAGTAAATTTAAAGGGCCAGCGCACCATTGATTGGTGCGCTGGCTAATTGTTCCCTGCTCCTTCCCCATAAAAGTTACCTGCCCCTTCCTGCCCTTGCCAGATCTTTGTGCCCTAGTGCCTCTGAGAAAGCTTTCCATATTGTGTGTATTGCCTTGCCTGTTGCCGAACCCGTTGCTACCGCCTACTCGCCTTTGAACCCTTGCCGCCTGCCCTGACCTCTGCTTCGTCCGACTACGCTCCTGCTGCCTGCTCCCTGTGTACCATGCCATATCAGCTGCCAGAGAGGTTGAGTTGCTACTGGAGGATACGACCTGGTGGTTACCGCCGCAGCAAGTCCATCCTGCCTTGCGGCGGGCTCTGGTGAAAACCAGTAACCACTTAAAACCGGTCCTCTGGTACAACCCGCGCCTTCCCCTCTCTGGTCAAGAGGATCCACTACCAGTCCTGCCGGTAAGATCCGGCCATGGATCCCGCTGATGTTCCTCTGCCAAACCTAACGGACCTCACCTCCATTGTGGCCCAGCAAGGTCAGCAGCTAGCCCAGCTAACCGCCATGCTGCAGCAGCTCCTGCCGTCTCAGCAACAGCCAGCTCCTCCGCTTGCATCTGCTGTATCTCCTCCGCCCGCAGTTGCCACCGGTTCCAGAGTCCGCCTATCCCTGCTGGACAAGTGTGACGGAGATCCCAAGCAGTGCCGAGGGTTTCTGTCACAGTGCTCTCTCCACCTCGAGATACTGTCTGACCAGTTTCCTTCCGAGTGAGCCAAGGTAGCCTTTATCCTCAGTCTGCTCTCCGGGAAGGCCCTGGCCTGGGCTACACCGCTATGGGACCGCGCTGATCCTGCCACCTCCTCCGTCCAGAGCTTCTACCAAGAGTTCCGGAATGTTTTCGAGGAACCTGCCCGGGTTACCTCCACAGAGACTGCCTTACTAAATTTGTCCCAGGGAGGCTCTACTGTGGGTGACTACGCCATTCAGTTTCGCACCCTAGCCTCAGAACTGAACTGGAACAATGATACCCTTTGTACCACATTTAAGAAGGGACGTAAAGGACGGCCTGGCTGCACGTGAACTACCTTCCACCCTTAGTGACCTCATCTTGTTGGCCACTAGAATCGACAAGCGTTTCGCCGATAGGAACTCCTTCTTGAAAAAGGAAACGCTCAACCAAGACGCTACCCTCCTCTGACTCCCGTTTTTCAGCGTCTACCTCAACCTCTCTCCGGGCCTCCAGCCGTGGAAGCCATGCAGGTGGATCGTTCACGCATGACTCCGCAAGAACGAAGCCATTGCAGATACGAGAACCTGTGTATGTACTGTGCCAGTACTGAGCACTTCCTGCGAGACTGTCCTCTTCGTCCACCACGTTCCAGAAAAGCTTGCACCTAATAAACATGGGAGAGGCGTTGCTAGGTGTGGATTCCTCCTCTCCACATCTCATCATATCCGTGCAGTTGTTCCTCTTGGATTCCGGTTCAGCCGGCAACTTCATTCACGCCTCCTTGGTTGACAAGTACCGCATTCCGGTTGTCCGCCTAACTAAGCCTCTTTTTATTTCTACGGTTAACGGTGAGAGACTCTCTGTCACTGTGCAGTTCCGTACCCTGCCACTGCAGATGGATATTGGAATTTTTCATACAGAGACTCTAGAGTTCCTAGTCCTTCCCTTCTGCTCCTCCGAACTCCTCCTGGGTCTGCCATGGCTACAACGTCACAGTCTTGTTCTGAACTGGTCATCCGGTGAAACCTGCATTGGGGCCCCTGCTGTTCGGACCGGTGTCTCAAGCCTGCTCCTGTCAAGCGACTTTCGCAAGTTTCTCCGCCTCCAGGACTGCCTAAACCATATCATTGCTTTGCGGATGTCTTCTGCAAAAAACAAGCCGAGGTCCTTCCTCCTCACAGACCCTATGATTGTCATATCGACCTTATGCCTGGTTCTACACCATCCCGGGGTAGAATTTATCCTCGGTTCCCTCCTCCCTTGCATAGACTACAGAGGACTCAATAAAATCACAATTAAGAACCGTTACCCTCTGCCCCTAATCTCAGAGTTATTTGAGTTCGTATCCGGGAGGGCGACGAGTGGAAGACCGCCTTTAACACAAGAGACGGTCACTTTGAGTACCTGGTGATGCCCTTCGGCCTCTGTAATGCACCAGCCGTCTTCCAGGAATTTGTCAACGATATCTTCAGGGACTTACTCTACTCCTGTGTGGTCGTATACTTGGATGACATCCTTGTCTTCTCCTCCGACCTGGACCAACACCGGGTCCATGTGCGACAAGTGCTTACCCGCCTGAGGAGAAATCGTCTATACGCCAAGATCGAAAAATGTCTTTTTGAGCAGTCCTCCTTGCCTTTTCTTGGGTTTCATTATTTATACTCAAGGACTTCAAATGGACCCCACCAAGCTCTCGGCGGTTTTGGATTGGCCACGCCCCTCTGGACTCCGAGCCATACAAAGGTTTTTGCGCTTCGCTAATTATTACAGACAATTCATCCCTCACTATTCCACTCTGGTGTCCCCAATTGTGGCCTTGACTAAAAAGGGCGCTAACCCTAAATCCTGGCCTTCCCAAGCTGAAGAAGCCTTCCAGTCCCTGAAGGTCACCTTTGCCTCAGCACCGGTTCTCTCTAGACCTGATTCCACCAAGCCCTTCTCTCCCGAAGTGGATGCCTCCTTGTTGGGAGCCGGAGCCGTGCTCACACAGAAATCTTCAAAGGGCAAGACCTTAACTTGTGGCTTCCTTTCTAAAACATTCTCTCCCGCGGAGAGAAATTATTCCATAGGGGACAGAGAACTGTTGGCTATTAAATTAGCACTGGAGGAATGGAGACATCTTCTTGAGGGAGCCACCCATCCTGTGAATATCTTTACGGACCACAAGAACCTGGCCTATCTTCAGTCTGCTCAAAGACTAAATCCTTGTCAGGCTCGCTGGTCTCTGTTCTTCGCCCGTTTTAATTTTGAGATCCATTTCCGTCCGGCTTCTAAGAACATTAGGGCAGACTCTCTGTCTCGCTCTTCTGATGTGGCGGGCGACGAGTTAACACCTCAACACATTATCCCACCAGAACGCCTGATTGCAGTCGCTCCTGCGGAACTGAGCCATCTTCCTCCTGGCAAATCCTACGTACTTCCACGTCACCGGGTGCAAATTCTCAAGTGGGGCCACGCTTCTTGCTACTGGAGGATACGACCTGGTGGTTACCGCCGCATTAAGTCCATCGTCTCTCTGGTCAAGAGGATCCACTACCAGTCCTGCCGGTACGTGACAACCTCTCATTCTTAACCACTTTTCCCCCAAGGTCACCGCTCCTTCTCCTGTCACTGGGTCCTCTGACGTCTTCTCGGTAAAAGAATGCCTCGCCTCCAAGGTCGTCAGAGGTAAAAAAAAAAAAAAATTGTTGACTGGGAGAATTGTGGCTCCGAAGAGAGGTCTTGGGAGCCTGATAACAATATCTTCAACAAGGAGCTCATCCATAGGTTCCTGGGCTCCAAAAATAGGGAGAGACCTAAGGGGGGGGGGGGGGTACTGTAACACCGAGCGCTCCGGGTCCCGCGGCTTCCCCGGAGCGCTCTCGGTGTTCGGCTTGTAGCAGCGCTCTGGTCACTGTCCCTGACCGGAAGCGCTGTCCCCCTGCCTGCGGCGGGGATGCGATCCGCTTGGTGGGCTGTCCTCGCCCGCAGGTCGCATCCCAAGTGACTTACCAGTCGGGTCCTGCTGTGTCTTCCTCTAATTGTGTCTTCCACTAATTGGTGCCTGGCCCAATTAAGTTAAATGCATAAATACTCACTTCCTTTTCCTCCCCTTGCCGGATCTTGTTACCTTGTGCCAGAGAAAGCGTTTCTTGTGTCCCTTTGCCTGTGTATCCAGACCCTTTGCCGTTGCCCCTGACTACGAAACGTTGCTGCCTGCCTTGACCTTCTGCTACGTCTGACCTCGCCTTGCCTTGTCCCTGTGTACAGCTGTCAGTGAGGTTGAGTCGCTATCGGGTGGAATGACCTGAGGGTTACCTGCCGCAGCGAGTCCATCCCGCTTTGCGGCGGGCTCTGGTGTAAACCAGTAACCTCTTAGATTCCGTTCCCCTGGTATGGCCCACGCCATCGCCTCACTGACACAGGGGATCCACTCCTGAGTCCTTCCTGCATACCAGTCCGGATCCTGACACCTGGCTACCCTGTGGGAAGCCCATAAATTTGTAGTCATTGCATTGCTCTGGGATCCTGCCTCAAGAAGGATGCTTTGGCTCTCTCCCGGGATCTTAAGGCAGAGATTCGTAGATTAGAGGCATTGTTACTGTCCTCGCCCTCCCTTTCAGTCTTGCGGAGGCTAGTGGCTGCCCAGGCTCATCTGTGGGCCTTAGCCCTCCATAAAGTGGAGCGTCTCATACTGAGCATCTTATACTAAGCAGTGGTTTTATGAATGTGGTAATAAGGTCCACAGTATGTTGGCTCGGCACCTCCATTATCGTGCTGCTGCCCAGTCTCCCTCGGCTCTCAGGAACTCTTCTGGCACTCTTCACGATCACCCGGATGATGTCTTCCTTCTCTCTATTCCCTCCCCTCTCAACTCCAGTCTGACCTGGTGCAGTGTGATCTCTCCTTTCTGTGGGCCTGTGACCTGCCATTCCTGTCAGCTACTGATGGAGCCTCCTTAAATGCTCCAATCACCTTGCAGGAGCTTCAGGAGGTGGTTCAGTCCCTTCCTTCAGGGCGCTCTCCTGGGCCAGACGGGTTCACTTATCTCTACTATCGGACGTTTGCTTCTCAACTTCTTCCTTGATGGGTGAGAGGTCCTGCAGTCGCTTTTATATTCCCTGATCACTCTCATTCCTAAACTGGACAAGGATTGTTCAAGCTATCGGACTATCGCTCTCCTTAATGCTGATTTAAAGGTGTTTGCCAAGGTTTTTGCTAACTGTCTGTGCTGTTTTCTTCCCTCCCTTATCCATAAGTAGTGTTGCTCGCGAATATTCGCAATTCGAATATTATTCACGAATATCGCATATTTGCGAATTCGCGAATTTCGCGAATATAGCGCTATATATTCGTAATTACGAATATTCGTTTATTTTTTTTTTTTCCTTCACAGTACACATCACAGTGATCATCCCTCTCTGCTTCCAGCTTGTGTGGTGTAAAGAAGGCTGTAATACTACTGTGTGAGACTAGCGTGCAAAAATTCGCATATGCGAAAATTAGCATATGTTAATATTCGCATATGCGAATATTAACATGCGCTAATCTTCGCATATGCGAATTTCGTATTTGCTAATTTTGTATATGCTAATATTCACATATGTTAATTTTTGCATACGCGAATATTCGCATATGCGAAAATAAAACGAGGGTATACCGAATATGCGAATATTCGCGAATATATGACGAATATTCGTCCATATATTCGTGAATATTCGCGAATTCGAATATGGCCTATGCCGCTCAACACTATCCATAAGCACCAGGTGGGTTTCATCCCCAGTCGTCAGGGTGCGGACAACACTAGGAGAGTGGTGGGTCTAATAGACTTGGTCAATCGGCGCTCGGAGCAGGCTTTGGTGCGGAAAAGGCCTTAAATAGGCTAGGTTGCGCTGAGGGGCCTCTACTCCTGCCCTACTGCCACTATCAAACTTCCTCATGTCACTTCCTCTAGCTTTCCTCTTTATAATGGCACTCGACAGGGGTGTCCGCTGTCTCCCCTGATTTTTGCTCTTTGTATTGAGCTTCTGGCTGCTCTAATCCAGGAGACCTGGATATCTCGGATTTGTAGCTGCATGATTTCAAAAGCTCTCTTTTTGTGGATGATGCTCTTCTTACTCTGACCCATCCCCTGACATCCCTTCCTAATCTCTACAGGGTCCTGCAGTCCTATGGGGTGGTCTCGGGCTATAAGGTGAACCTATCTAAGACATGGGCGATGCCCTTTAATCTCAAGGTGTTTCTCTCCACTCTTCTTCGGGCTGATTACTTCTTTAAGTGGTCTCCCTTTGCTGTTAAAGGGGTACTCCTGCTCAGTGTTTGGAACAAACTGTTCCAAACGCTGGAGCCGGTGTAGGGAGCTTGTGATGTCATAGCCCCACCCCTCATGACATCACGCTCCACCCCCTCAATCCAAGTCTATGGGAGGGGGTGTGACAGCCGTCTTGCCCCCTCCCATAGACTTGCATTGAGGGGGCGGGTCAAACGCTGAGCAGCGGAGGACCCAGCCAATTTTCACTGTAGGACCCGGCCACTTTATGAACATCTGATCACTTTCAATTTAACCATTAATAACTCTGGGATGCTTGTACCTTTCATTCTGATTCCGAGACAGTTTTTTCGTGACATATTCTACTTTATGTTAGTGGCAAAATTTTGTCGATGCTTGCATCGTTTCTTGGTGAAAAATTCAAAAATTTGTTTTTAACTTTGAAGCTGGACAGTCAGTGGCTGTCCAGAAATGCTGGGAGTTGTTGTTTTGCAACAGCTGGAGGCTCCATTTTGGAAACACTGATGTACAATAAGTTTTTCATTTTTATTGGGGGGGGGGGCAGTGTAAGGGGGTGTATATGTAGTGTTTTCCCTTTATTATGTGTTAGTGTATTGTAGTGTTTTTAGGGTATGTTCGCACTGGCAAAGGTTTACATTGAGCTTCCCGGGGACCGAAATTCCCATGGGCGTACGGGTACGCCCTGGGTCCTTAAGACCCAGGTACAGAAGGTGTATCCATACACCCTGGGTCCTGTACAGGTTAAGTATCTAAGTGTCCTCCTTACCCCTTGATAGTCTTCCTTTTATTCCACTAACTTCCCTCCTTTGTTCAGTGCCCTTAGGACGTTAATTATTTCGTTAATTAGGACGTTATATTTCATTTTTTGTCCGTATTGCAGCTGTTAAAATGATGGTCCTTCCCATGCTACTTTACATTTTTGAGACTTTGTCGGTCTGGGTCCCGCTTGCTGCTCTCCGCTCGCTGTACTCAACCATTTTTAATATTATTTGGGATGTCAAGCGGGACCGTTTGCTTATGTCCTAGTTGTTTGCCAAGTTTTTGTTACAGTGGGTCGTAAAAAAAAAAAAATGTAATTCTGTTGTAACCCCTGATTTTTTATTTTTACAAGGGGTTAATGCAGAAAAAGCTCCATAAAATTTGCTACCTAATTTCTCTTGATTCTGGAAATACCCATATCTGGATGTAAGTCGCCTTTACACAGCCCCCATGGTGCCAGAACAGTGGAAACTCCCCACAAGTCACCCCAGTTTGGAAACTGCACCCCTGCAGTGAGCATTTACACTCCACTTGCATTTGACAGATTTTTGGAAGATTGCTTTGCGTCCACATATGGGGTATATCTGTACTTGGAAAAAATAGTGTTACAAATTTTGGGGGACTTTTTTCATTTTGCCTTTTATGAAAAAGAAAAGTTGGGGGCTGCACTAGTTGGGGGCAACACCAGCATGTTAGTGTAAACATTTTTTTTTTTTTTTACACTAACATGCTGGTGTTGCCCCATACTTTTAATTTTCATAAGCAGTAAAAGAAGAAAAAGACTCCCAAAATTTGTAACACAATTTCTCTCAAGTACTGATATACCCCATATGTGGACGCAAAGCGTTCTGCGGGCACACAACAGGGCTCAGGAGTGAGAGAGCACCATGTTCATTTGAGGCCTAAATTAGTGATTTCCACATGGATCCTTGCAGAGGTTCTAAAATAAACGCAATAGAATAAACAACCACATGTGACCCCATTTTGGAAACCACACCCCTCAAGAAATGTAACAAGGGGTGCAGTGAGCATTTACACCACACTGGTGTTCAACAGATTTTTTGGAACAGTAGGCTGTGCATATGTAAATTACATTTTTGATACTACATACCACTGTTCCAAAAATCTTTCAGACATCTGTGGGGTGTAAATGCTCACTTCACTCCTTGTAACATTCCATGAAGGGTTTAGTTTCCAAAATGGGGTCACATATGCTTTTTTTTTATTTTATTTTTTTTTTTTTTGCGCTTATGTCAGAAGCCACCCCTGAGCAAATCACCAATTTAGGCCTCAAATGTACATTTGCTGTCTCCTGAGCCATGTTGTGCACCCACACAGGGACGTGCACAGACATTTTGAAGGGCAGGGGCTCAAGTAAAAAAAAGAGGGCACTTTTCATAAATTAAAAAACGTCTGCCAGACTTAATGGGCAAACGTACTGCGGCCCAGGGACACAGTGGACTTCCGCCGGGCCTCCTCGACATTCCTATGCCCATAAAAGTTGGTGTTTTTGTAAAATCGAGTCAAGAACAGTTTCTATGAAGGTATGCCATGTGTATATACACTTTGGCTGTGCTGTCAGTCTTATTTACAGAAAACATGTGACAGCTGCCCTATAATATACTGTATTATAGAGGAGATTTATACAAAACCTGTGCAGAGAAAGAGCGGTGCAGTCGCCCATAGCAACCAATCAGATCGTTTTGCAGAGGGCTTTTCCTCTGCAAAGGTTTTAATAAATCTCCACCTATATGCCCCCACCTGAGCTCTATATGACAGAACCCATCACCAATAACCCAGCACCCATCACCAATCACCCAGCACCAATCACTCAGCACCCATCACCCATCCCCAATCACTCAGCACCCATCAACCATCACCCAGCACCCATCACCAATCACCCAGCACCCATCACCCAGCACCAATCACCCAGCACCAATCATCCAGCACCCATCACCAATCACCCAGCACCCATCACCAATCACCCATCACCCATCACCAATCACCCAGCACCCATCACCAATCACCCAGCACCAATCACCCAGCACCTATCACCAATCATCCAGCACCAATCACCCAGCACCCATCACCAATCACCCAGCACGCAGCACCAATCACCCAGCACCAATCACCCAGCACCCAGCACCAATCACCCAGCATCAATAACCCAGCACCAATCACCCAGCACCAATCACCCAGCACCCATCACCCAGCACCAATCACCCAGCACCAATCACCCAGCACCCATCACCCAGCACCCATCCCCAATCACCCAGCACCCATCTTATGCAGGAATCTTCTCACAGCCCTGGTTCTTACACTGAAGAGATGGACACCTCACTAATATATACGTACAGTCTACAATATACTAGAGTTGGCAAAAAAAGAATTATAAATATACAAAGACGTCCATGCATAGCACAGCATACAGGATGGAGGCAGGAAACTCCGCCTCCATTGCGCACAAGACTGACTTCGCATACTAGCAATGTGGGGCAATACCTAGAAAATGGAAAGACCAATTTTTGTATACTGCACTGTAACCTAGTGCATTGGGTTTAGTGCGAATAAACAGCCTGTCAGTTTCCCTTTAATTATATACCTTACCCCCCTTAATGATCTATATACTGTGCCACCATTCATCTATTGATTCCCTATATACTGTGCCACCATTAATGAACTATATACTGTGCCACCATTAATGAACTATATACTGTGCCACCATTAATGAACTATATACTGTGCCACCATTCATCTATTGAATCCCTATATACTGTGCCACCATTAATGAACTATATACTGTGTCAGCATTAATGAACTATATATTGTGCCACCATTAATGAATTATATACTGTGCCACCATTCATCTATTAATTCCCTACATACTGTGCCACCATTAATGAACTATATACTGTGCCACCATTAATGAATTATATACTGTGCCACCATTCATCTATTAATTCCCTATATACTGTGCCACCATTAATTAACTATATACTGTGCCACGATTAATGAATTATATACTGTGCCACCATTCATCTATTAATTCCCTATATACTGTGCCACCATTAATGAACTATATACTGTGCCACCATTAATGAACTATATACTGTGCCAGCATTAATGAACTATATACTGTGCCACCATTAATTAACTATATACTGTGCCACCATTAATGAACTATATACTGTGCCACCATTAATGAACTATATACTGTGCCAGCATTAATGAACTATATACTGTGCCACCATTAATGAACTATATACTGTGCCACCATTAATGAACTATATACTGTGCCACCATTAATGAACTATATACTGTGCCACCATTAATGAACTATATACTGTGCCACTATTATTTAACTATACTGTGCCACCACTAAGGGTGCGTTCACACGTGCATATTTTCTGCTGCAGATCTGCTGCAGATTTGCTTTAGCAGAATTCTCTACCCATTGTCAATGGGAAGCAAAATCTGCAGCAGATCTGCAGCAAAAATAGGCACGTTTGAACGCACCCTAAGGATCTATACACAGTGCCAGCATACACAAAAAATATAATGTTCCAATATAATGAAATATATACTGTGCTTCCATAAATTCCCTATATACTGTGCTTACATTCCTCCAATAATTCCTTAATAATGTGCTTCATACAATAAATACAAGCACATAACATAAAGGCACATACATTACATAGGTCAT